>NW_026889752.1:10575000-10610000 GCF_033153115.1 Saccostrea echinata | reverse complement strand
CAAGATATATTTCAGAGTGCTTGCATGTAATGTATTTAATAACATGTACTTTATTAGACTTGTGTATGAAGAATACTGTGCATGTAGCTTTTTCCATCTGGTTCATATTTTGCTTTTTTCTGACTGTGGTCAGAAAAAATCTGCCCACTTCTGTAGAAATCATTGAAAATCAACTAAATTGCTAAGTGTTCTTGAAAAAATAATTAACACTGGACATTCGGACCGACAGTCTGATGCATTTCACAGGGCCAAATGAATTTCTGCCGGACCGAAATTTTTGATTAACAAAAAGCCATTTATTTTTATCAGCTGTTTTCCTAGACTTTCAGAAATTTAGTTGCATTGTGTGCATTATGGTTTGGCGACCTATTGCTGTGTTTGTTTTCGTAAACAGGACAAACAATAGTAAAGCAACAAAATAAAATAACAATATCAAATACACTAATTATTAAGTTGTACCGTAAATCTGGAAATTTATTTTTACAAATCTGGGTCAAAAAGCTGTTGATTAATTTTTACGTTTCAAAATTTTGCCATGGGTGCTAAAATTAAAAAGCGCTGAAAATTTTCATAGCAGTTTATAAGTTACGCACGTGGTACGCATGTACATACAATATTAAACGATGCCAACATTCAATAACCGGATTATAAATTACGCATGTATATACATGTACAATAAATTACGCATGTACATACAATAAATTACGCATGTACATACAATACTAAACCATGCCAATGTTCAATAATCAGATAAAAATATTAGAAGAGATAAAACATCTAAACTATTTAAATTTTGTATAACATTTTAATAAATCACGCATGTACATAAAATATATAAAACGATGTCAGCTTTAACTAACCTTCAGATAAAAAACGTTTGTTCTTAGATAAAACAACTGCCCTCGCTCTTAGAGAAATAATTTAAAAGAGATATACTGCCTGTCAAACCATGGGACGATACTGAATGCAGTGAAGGCATTCTCAAGCACGGATTATCACGAGTAATTAGCTTGTAGTATAAACAGGTTTACCACTGCCTACGAACACCTGTTCATCTTGTTAAAAATAGCAAATATTTTTTTGCTTTCATTTTTTTTTTTGTTGTTGATTTATTTTTAAGAAACATATTTTTGCGAATGCAATGCACGCGCAAATTTGCTAAAAAATTATCTACAGTAAAAATTTCCAGATTTACGGTATTACTGAGAAACTTAATCTAATGAATAAAATTTAATGTACACCATGGTCCATCTTGTCTGTAAATTTTAACTTTTCAATCCTATTGTGAGCCATTGGGCAAATTGAACCAAACTGGACAGGAACTTGACAAGAATGTTTCTTTGTGAATTCTACACAGTAATTGTTTTTTTGTTGATTTAAAAGTCAACTTTGCTGACCAGTAAAGACTAGTATACTGTAAATCTGGAAATTTTTGCTGTAGATAAATTTTTAGCAAATTTGCGCATGTATTGCATTCGCAAAAATATTTTTCTGAAAAATAAATCAACAACAAAAAATGTTTTTATCTAAAGATTACTCAAAGATTACATCGTTATATATATTTTATTTACATGTGTGATTTATGAAAATGTTATGAAAACTTTCAACACTTTGGATGATTTATGTTTTCTAATTTTTTTATCTCTTTATTGAACGTTGGCGTAGTTTAGTATTGTTTGTTTATTCGTAATTTATTTTATGTACATGCGTAACTTACAAACGTTTAAGAAAATTTTAAGAGCTTTTTATATCTTAGTTCAAATGACGATTCGCAAAAATTTTAAACGTGAATATTAATCAACAGACTTTTGATCCAGATTCGCAAAAATAAATCAACGTAAAAATTTCCAGATTTACGGTATTTATTAATAGCTTGATACACTTCAGTCTACATAATAAACATATAGCTCAGGAATTCAAATAGTTGTTTGACTTTGATAAATTTCTTTACTTGAAAATATAGTATGTACAATAGTTTCTAGAATCTTAATGAGACTGCTTTTGTGTTTTCAGGTATTTGACATATCACCCCAACAACAACAATGGCTGACAAATCACTTGGGTCATACAGTAGACGTCCATAAAATACATTATAGGCAGATCTCGGGGGTCATTGAGCCTGTGGACATTTCCAAACTTGTGCTGTTAACAGTGTATGGCCTGACTGTGAAAAATGCTTGCAGAAAATTGACAGATATCACACTGGAAGGTAATGATGTTGAATTTTTAAAGAGCTTATTATAAATTGAATTGCCTGTAAATATGAAATGTTATGAATACTATACTCCTATTTAATTGTATCTGTCTTTGGATGGGGATGAAAATGTCATTTATTTAAAACTTTGTATTATATAAATCTTGATTGATTACATTTATTGAGTGAAAATTTCCATTTTATTCCACTTGAATAGAATATGTAAGTAAGTCTAATTGGTCCCCTTCATTTTTGCATAATTTTACTGTTTTTTAGGTCATTTGACTCACATAGGTGACCTATTGCTATTTGGTTCCCATCAAGCGTCTGATAACACTTTGAAGTTGAATCAAGAGTCAAATACAAATGTGTACTGATGATCTAATTGCAGCATGAATAAAGTGGATGGAGGCAAAACTGAAGGAGGTGCATGAATATTTCAGAGAATGTTTGAACACAAACACCACTCCAGGAAGTCTGACATTATTAAAGCGGGTTATAAAACTTCATTTAACATAAAATTATAAAAGAATGAATTTTGGGTGTGTATGATTGCTGTACATTCTTGGATTTTCTCAAACTAAAATTCATCCTTAGTATTTAAAAAAGTGGAAATTCTGTGGCATATCAATAGGGCATATTTAAACTGTAATCAAGAAAAGTGAGAATAAAAATGTAGAAAGCAAAAAACGATTCACCAGTGTTGTCAGTAAGTGTGCAGTGATGTGTGCAAAGTTAGCAAAAAGTAAACAAAAACAATAACAGACCTTGTGCCATGTTTACAAATGCAGGTGTTTGATGTAATGTTATGAAGAATATTGTTGTCACTGAATTTTAAGAATTCCTGCAAGTTCAAATCATAAAACTGAATTTTTTTAAAACTAAATTAGAAATTTAAAATTATAAACAAAATGGCAATATGAACTGTGTCCATGTACCTTTAACATATCTACCTGGCAATGTTTAAGTAAAATCTGTTCTGTGTTTCGAAGTTAAATGTAAAAAAGAGACTATTTCTTAATTGGTTGGTTCTTACAGATACTACATGGTAGATAAAGTAAAGGTTTGGGAAGAAATCTTTTCATTATGTTGCTTTAGATTTATTGAGTTACTGCCAAGTTGCAATATTTAAATTTCACAACCATGCTTAGAAAATTGGCTTCATTTGCATTAACGGCCAAATAGTTATGATGCAGAATGCTTATATCTTGTCCTATCATTTGTAAAATATATTTTGAAAACTTTCTGAACCAGTTTAGAATGTTAGGATTCCAGTATTCAAGAAGTTTTAGACTGTTGTATACTTATGCAGATAAATATGTATTCAACAAGGGATAGACAGATGTCTTATACCTATTGGGTTGCACTCTAATGCAGGTTGGGTTGTATTCTAAGTAAGGGATGCAGATAACCAAGAGGAGTTGGACAGGTGTCCAATACCTGTTGGGTTATATTCTTATGAAAGGATTCAAGTAACCCAAGAAGAATTGGACAAGTGTCCATTACCCTGTTGGGTGGAATGTAGGTATCCAAGAGGAGTTGGACAGGTGTCCAATACCTGTTGGGATATATTGTGAAGAAAGGATTTAATTAACCCAAGAAGAATTGGACAAGTGTCTATTACTTGTTGGGTTGTATTTTAAGGAAGGGATGCAGATAACCAAGAGGAGTTGGACAGGTGTCCAATACCTGTTGGGTGTATTAAGATGAAAGGATTTTATTAACCCAAGAAGAATTGGACAAGTGTCCAATACCTGTTGGGTGGAATGTAGGTATCCAGGAGGAGTTGGACACATGTCCAATGCCTGTTGGGTTGTATTCTGATGAAGGGATTCAAGTAACCCAAGAAAAATTGGACAAGTGTCATTTCCTTGTTGTATGGAATGTAGGTATCCAAGAGGAGTTGAACAGGTGTCAATACCTGTTGGGTTGTATTCTGAAGAAGGGATTCAAGTAACCCAAGAAGAATTGGACGAGTGTCCATTACCTGTTGGGTTGTATTCTAAGAGAAGGGATGCAGATAACCAAGAGGAGTTAGACAAGTGTCCAATACCTTTTGGGTGGAATGTAGGTATCAAAGAGGAGTTGGACAGGTGTCCAATACCTGTTGGGTTGTATTGTGATGAAAGGATTTCATTAACCCAAGAAGAATTGGACAAGTGTCCAATACCTGTTGGATGGAATGTAGGTATCCAAGAAGAGTTGGACAGGTGTCCAATACCTGTTGGGTAGTATTGTGATGAAAGGATTTCATTAACCCAAGAAGAATTGGACAAGTGTCCAATACCTGTTGGGTAGAATGTAGGTATCCAAGAGATGGACAGGTGTCCATTACCTGTTGGGTAGTATTCTGATGAAGGGATGCAGGTATCCAAGAGGAGTTGGACAGGTGTCCAATACCTGTTGGCTTGTATTCAGATGAAGGGATGTAGATATCCAAGAGGAATTGGACAGGTGTCCATACCTGTTGGGTTGTATATGTTGTTAAGGGATGTAGGTATCCAAGAGGAGTTGGACAGGTGTCCAATACCTGTTGGCTTGTATTCTAATACAAGTTTATATGTATCCAATAGGAATCGGACATGATTCAAAAGACTTGTTGGGTTTCTCATCAAATGCTTGTTTTAAGTATCCAAGAAGGGTTAAACAGGTGTCTGAGATGTGTTGGGTTGTCTTCGTATGTGTATTCGTATGTGCATTTAGGTAAACACATTCCAGTATGAGGTATTTTTAAATATATATCCTAATTTGCCAGTAATAATGTGGATGCTAACAATATTTACTTCTCAAAAAAGCTATATCACAGATAGTATGAAAAAAGTGTGTTCCAAATCAAAGGTGTACAGTCTTGTCTTCATTTACCTGCAAACAATTAAACAACCACAAATTTGGTATGAATCAAGAATTATAAGAAAAATCTCAATAAAGTTTTGGACATAAGCATTTATACCCAATAAGATTTAAACAGTTACTACCCAAAGAATGCTCTCTCGTATGTACACTTTTTTTATATCCAATAAGCAATATCCAAGAAGACTTGGACTTGACGTACCCAATATATCACCTAATGTATGTCCGTCCGTCTGTCTGTCTGTCTGTCTGTAAACTTTTCACATTTTCGACTTCTTCTCAAGAACCACTGGGCCAATTTCAACCAAACTTGCCACAAAGTATCCTTGGGTAAAGGGGATTCAAGTTTGTTCATTTGAAGGGCCACGCCCTCTTTCAAGGGGAGATAATTAGGAATTACTGAAAAAATAATGGCATCATTTAAAAATCTTCTCAAGAACCATAGGGCCAGGAAAGATGAAACTCATGTGGAAGCATCCTTAGGTAGTGTACATTCAAGTTTGTTCAAATCATGACCCCCGGGGGTAGGGCAGGGCTGCAATGGAGGATCAAAGTTTTACAAAGAAATATATAGGAAAAACCTTTAAAAATCTTCTTCTCAAGAAGAGCAAAGCCATGATGAGTCATTTATATGGAAGCATCCTCAGGTAGTGTAGATTCAAGTTTGTTCAAACCATGACCCCCGGGGGTAGCGCGGGGCCGCAATGGAGGATCAAAGTTTTACATAGAAATATATAGGAAAAATCTTTAAAAATCTTCTTCTCAAGAACAGCGAGCCCTGATGAGTCATATTTATATGGAAGCATCCTCAGGTAGTGTAGATTCAAATTTGATCAAACCATGGCCCCCGGGGGTAGGGCGGGGCTGCAATGGAGGATCAAAGTTTTACATAGAAATATATAGGAAAAATCTTTAAAAATCTTCTTCTCAAGAACAGCAAAGTCATGATGAGTCATATTTATATGGAAGCATCCTCAGGTAGTGTAGATTCAAGTTTGTTCAAACCATGACCCCCGGGGGTAGGGCGGGGCCACAATGGAGGATCAAAGTTTTACATAGAAATATAAAGGAAAATATCTTCTTCTGAAGAACTGCAAACCATGATTAGTCATTTTGATATGGAAGCATCCTCAGGTAGTGTAGATTCAATTTTGTTCAAATGATGACCCCCAGGGGTAGGGTGGGGCCCAATGGGGGAAGGAAAGTTTTACATAAGAACATATAGAAAAAATATTTCTTCTAAAGAACAGAAAAGCTTTGTTTAGTCATATTGATATGGAAGCATCCTCAGGTAGTGTAGATTCAAGTTTGTTCAAATGATGATCCTTGGGATAGGGAGGAGCCACAATGAGGGATCAAATTTTTACAAAGGAATATTTTTTAAAAAACTTCTCAAGTACAACAAAGCCATTTGTTATATTGACATGGAAGCATCATCAGGTAGTTTAAAATTCACCCCCCCCCCTGGTCTTTTCAATACTGAACTGTTTGTGCTTTTGCCTAGCCAATGTGCTCAGGTGAGCGATGTGGCCCATGGGCCTCTTGTTATTTAACTACTACTTACAAGTCTATTTGATCATTAAAACTATGAGAGTACTTTTTGTATTATACAATAAAAGTTTTTCTCTTATTCTATTTACCTTTCAAGTACATTATTTACAGTAATAAATTATCAAAAGTAAATGGCAAAGGGAAATAACTCCTCTCAGTAGAATACAAACTAATAGAGCCCTGGCCAGGACCAGAACACTTGACCAAATGGTCCAGATGTTCAAAAATCTGGTAAAAATTCCCTTCCTTATAAAAACTTTTACTCTGTTTGCCTCAGATAAGTCCAGGTGTGGAGAAGATTTTTAAATAAATAATGCATTTTTACTACAGATTCACTATATTATCAATAGAGCCCCCCCCTCTCAACCCCCCCACCCCCGAAACACCAGAGCTTCTGACCCTGGGACCATATGTTTGCTCATCATAACTAATCACTTTGTTTATCTGCTTAACACTAAGGAGCAAACAGGATTATTTAATAGAATTAATGCATTTTCACTAAATTATCAAGATCCCCACCCCCACACCAGCACATCTGACCCAGGGGTCATGAAATTCACTACTCTGGAAGAAGCACACTTGCTCATCATAACTATACACTTAGCTTCTTTGCTTTTTTAACCAGAAGAAGAAAAGAATATTTTCAAAGAAATTTTGCTTTTTCACTTTATAATCAATAGAAGCCCCCCTCCCCCCCCCCCTTTCAACAGAACCCTTAAACCTGGGGTCATAAAATTCACAGTTTTGGAAGAGGCATCCTTGCGTATCATAACAATGTACTTTAGTCTGTTTAAACAATACCCAGGGGCAGAGAAGAAGATTTTCAAAGAAATAATTCACCTTCACTATAGGATCTATATAGCCCCGTCCTAGCACCAGAACTCCTGTCCCTGGGGCCATGAATTTCACAATTTTGGAAGAGGCATCCTTGCTTATCATAACAATGTACTTAGTTTGTTTAAATAATACCCAGGTGCAGAGAAAAAGATTTTTAAAGAATTAAAACATTTTCACTTTACAATCAATAGAGCCCCGCCCTAACACCAGAACCCCTGACCCAGGGGCCATGAAATTCACAATTTTGAAAGAGGCACTCTTGCTCATCATAACTATGTACTTAGTTACTGAATTTAATACCCAGAAGCAGAGAAGAAGATTTTCAATGAATTAATGCATTTTCACTATATAATCAGTAGAGTCCCACCCTAACACCAGAACCCCTGACCCAGGGGCCATGAAATTCACAATTTTGGAAGAGGCACTCTTGCTCATCATAACTATGTACTTACTTAGTATATTTAATACCCAGAAGCAGAGAAGAAGTTTTCAATGAATTAATGCATTTTCACTATATAATCAATAGAGCCCCACCCTAACACCAGAACCCCTGCCCCTGGGGCCATGAATTTCAAAATTTTGGAAGAGGCACTCTTATTCATCATAACTATATACTTAGTTAGTTTACTTAATACCCAGAAGCAGAGAAGAAGATTTTCAATGAATTATTGCATTTTCACTATATAATCAATAGAGCCCCACCCTAACACCAGAACCCCTGCCCCTGGGGCTATGAATTTCAAAATTTTGGAATAGGCACTCTTACTCATCATAACTATATACTTAGTTAGTTTATTCAATATCCAGGAGCAGAGAAGAAGATTTCCAAAGAACTAATGCATTTTCACTATATAATCAATAGAGCCCCACCCTAACACCAGAACCCCTGCCCCTGGGGTCATGAATTTCACAATTTTGGAAGAGTAACTCTAACTCATCATAACTATATACTTAGTTAGTTTTATTTAATACCCAGGAGCAGAGAAGAAGATTTTCAAAGAAATAATGCACTTTCACTATATGATCTATATAGCCCCGCCCTAGCACCAGAACCCCTGACCCTGGGGCCATGAATTTCACAATTTTGGTAGAGGACTCAATGCTTATTACAATCATGCCAACAGTTTGACTGCTTGATGTCCAGGAGTAAAGAAGAAGATTTTTAAAGATTGCATTAATTTTGGTGGTTTTAGCCCCACCCCTCAGGCCCCAGGGGGGCAGGGACCATGAAATTCAAAATTTTTGTTCCCCTTTACCCATAGATGCTATATGCCAAATTTGGTTGAAATTGGTTGAGCGGTTTCAGAGAAGAAGCTAAAAATGTTCAAATGTTAACGCACATCGCACGACGCACGCCGACGGACAAAAACGGATAGCAATAGGTCACCTGAGTGACTCAGGTGACCTAAAAACTGCAAAATATGTGCTGGAAAAACAAACGTCATATCTATCACTTTGATTTATCGTCAATGTCAACAATGTCAAGGTCACACGTCCTTTATTTTTAGCGTGAAACTTGTAAACAACATTGAATTGGGGCAAGCAGAAGTAAGGAATAAGTTATGATCATCTTTTTTGAAGATTGTATCAAAATTCTCAGTCATCTGACATTTATATCTATATGGAATTGAAACCATGGTAAATTCTTCAACTTTTCAGTGCATGCGTATAATAAAGAGGAAGAAGTGAAGCAATATTTTTGTGATGGCCGGGTTATACTAAGATTTTTTTTACTTTCATTTTTCTCCTTTAAATTAGATTTTTTAGGTTCTGAAACCTGTAATTTTCTGAAACATAATATCTTCCAAGAACTGAACAAAATTTGCATGTGTCATGCAAAAATTCTACTGATGTCAATTTTCTCGTTTGTCCGTCACAGTGTCACTTTACTGTTTTACTAATAAAACTAAAGAAGAGGCCCATGGGCCATAATGCTCACCTGAGTAATTTTAACACTGCTGTTCCTCAGAGATTTAAAGATTTTTATATTCCAGTGAAAAATTGTGACCCATGCTTAATATCAATATGACTAACATGGCCTTGCAGTTATTGAGAAGAAAATCATTTCTTATTATGTAAAATTTGATCATGCTTTTAGTCAACTATGTTCCAGAGTCCATGACTAAATGTGTGGTAACGCCACGAATGCCCTGCAGGCAGCCAAAATTTCAAATGCCAAAAGTTAGAGAGCAGAAACTGAAAATTTCTTTTTTTTTCCCCTAAGTTCAAGATGGATAACTCTGTCAAAAATCATCGCCCCATGACCAAATTCAAACTCGACCTGTATTTCCTTGTAAAATACCTGCACGTGCAATTCAAACCTAATATATACAGTCCCTGAAACGTTCTACTTTCCCATTTTTCCGTTCGCTCACCGTTCGTTCACCGTTCGTTCAGCGTGCGTTCACCGTTCGTTCACCGTGCGTTCACCGTTCGCTCCCCGTTCACAGTTTTGCGTTCACCGTTCACCGTGCGCTCGCGTTCACCGTTCACAAAGCGTTCAGCGTTCGCTCTTCGTTCCGTTCACTTTGCGTTCACCTTGCGTTCAGCGTTCACCTATCGTTCAGTTTTCATTGTCATTCGGAACTCCGAAGTGAAAGGACTTATCTTTTTGTAGGTTAGGAGTTACAGGTTTTTTAATTTAATAACTTACATATCGTGTTTGAAGAATCATTATTTCATGGGGGAAAATATCTACGATATATATTTTTAGTATTCTAACTTAGCTGTTAGGTTATTTATTAAATTACTCTGGAAAATAAATGTTGTTATAATCACATTCTGTACCTATGTAGAACGATGCTGAAATATTAAATTTAACTAAAGGCAATGTGCAAGTACTTCAAGCACTGCAACATTTTGTTGTTTTGTTAAAGACAACAAATCGTTAATGGAGATATAATTATCCAAGTCAAATAATTACACAGCAAAATTACGAAAATATTTATTCATAACATGTTTTTTTTCAATTACTACAGAAAATATGATAGAACAAGTTCTGAGAGTTATACATAGTACTGCGGATATCGTATTAATTTATTATCTTTAGAGCGAATTAAATTGATGGTGTGGTTAAAGGAAATATTTATTTAAAATGTAATGCACTACAGAATTTTCTCTACTATAATATGTAGAGTCTATAGTTACAGAGAAAAAAAAATCTTTCTTCACCGTAACTTTATATGTTTGTCATTCGATATATGATTAATACCCCCCCCCTTTTCCCCCTAAATCGGTTACTTAGTCAGTATTGTATTTCCAGAATATTTTAATTAACATTTAAAAAAAAAGTTAAGGTGTTTCTTAGAACAAAAATTTCAGTCTCAAAACAAACAGGCATCTAAAAAAGTCACAAAACAATAGTAGTTCAAAATGTACACGTGTCGGCGGTGGTATTTGGAATTGGCAGAGAGTATGTTTCAAATTCAACTGTTAATGCCCTATGTATTTTATTCAATTATTATTCAAATGTTGGAATCAAATCTAGAAATGATAAAAATAAATGTTATAACTTGTTGGAAATACTCGCACTTCGTCTTCGATGTGACGAAACTTTCACACCTGCACAATGTCGAATGATTTTGATTGACAGGACAAGCACATGGACTTCGTGTGAACTTGAAGCAGGAAAAAATAAAAACGAGTATGACTGTCAAACAAATGGATTTGATTTGTTGATTAAAAAAAAGTTACTTTCACTGTCTGATATACTTAGAAAAAAATTTCCTGAGTTTTTGTTTGATATAGGTACAAACATGTAGTGAAGCCTGAAATGGGAGGGGGGCTAGCTAAAACGGAATATCTCTCTCTCTCTCTCTCTCTCTCTCTCTCTCATTTGTCTGTTTAATAAAAACTATAACAGCATATTTCTTGAATATCAAGTTCTGAAAATTGAATTTATAACAAATAATATGAATATGTATCTTTGTATTATCTTGTCCGAGTATAATCACGGCCAACTATAGATAAATGTAGAAGTCTGCTCAGTAAACATGGCCGTAGAAACCGAAGGGGGGGGGGAGGGGCAAGGTGGGGCGTGCCCCCCTCCCCAATAATTTTGCCGATATATAGATTATTATAGTAAACATTGATACTATATGCTTGTGCCCCCGCAATAAAAAGTCTGATTTTTTTTTTTTTTTTTTTTTTTTTTTTTTTGCTTGTCAGGAAATTTTTGGTAGTGCCCCCTCAACTATCGACTGAAAATGTATGGCTGTGTCCCCCCCCCCCCCCCCAAAAGAATTTGCTTCCTACGGGCCTGATAAATCATCATGTAAAATAGAAATGTCACATAATATATTATTGTATTAAAAATTTAAAATACGAGCGTATAAATGCAAAACGTCCACTGACCTATGTAATTATTTTTTTTTCATTTTTTTACACGAAATCGCCTTAACACGGAGATATATGAATGGATGTTACAACCACTTTAATTCATTCTATAAGTCATCAGTTTTCTCTGATTTGTTATCAAATAAGAATAAACGTTTTTATTTTCCAACTAAAAAATATCCCTTATACTTCAGCGTTCGACAACAATTGCAATGTTTTAATGCGATAAAAATCGTGTGATTAAAAACTTAACGTGCATGCATCGTCTTTCTCAGGACAATTTTGGAGAATTTATTTTTTTTGCTTATTTATTCATTCATTCATTTATTGGTCTACTTATTTATTATTTATTTATTTATTTATTTATTGGCACTTGACATAATAAAACAATAAAATAGTTTCAAGGAAAAGATCAGAGGCATTCCGAATATATCGTTCATCTTGCGTTCACCGTTCGTTCACCGTTCACTTTGCGTTCGCGTTTGCGCTCCGTTCGCGTTCTGCGTTCGCTCACCGTTCAGCGTTCACACATCGTTCACCAAGTTGCGTTCAGCGTTCACACATCGTTCACTCACCGTTCGCTCTGCGTTCGTTCAGCGTTCGTTCAGCGTTCGCTCACCGTTCAAGTGGGAAAGTAGAACGTTTCAGGGACTGTATATCCCTACAAAAGTAAGAGAGTGGAAACTGAAATTTTTTTTATTTTTTCTAAGTTCAAGAAGGATAACTAGTGATGGGACATCAGTTAATTTTCATAATTGATCATCAGTTGGAATTGGTTACTGCTTCTGATGCAATTTTACCGATTATAATCAGATTTCATAGTTTGTATACAAAAGCAGACTATTACAATTATTTCATATAATTTCTTTAACATGAAAATATAAAATATATAATTTTCTTTGTTGTTTTGCTTCTTTTACACTTTCTAGGCCTAAAAAAATATTTGTTTGTTTCCTGTAACATTCCCAAACAAGAGGCCCAGGGGCCACATCGCTCACCTGAGCACTCTGGCTAGGAAAAAGCAGAAATCAGTTCAGTCTTGAAAAGTTTTTATATAAAAGTGGTTCGAGGGGTGGGGGGGGGGGAGTTAATTTGAACTTGAATCTATACTTCAAAGGGCTGCTTTTGAATTAATATGGCAAATAATGGCTATGCTGTTCTTAGGAAGATAATTTTTATTGATATATCATTTGTATTCCTTTGTATAACTATGATCCCCTGTTATGGCCCCTCTATTCTCCTGGGGGTTCATGATTTGAACAAAATTTGAATCTACATTACCTGAGCATGCTTCCATATAAATATAACCATTCATGGCTTTGCTGTTCTTGAGAAGAAAATTTTTAAAGAATTTTCCTATATATTCCTATGTAAAACTTTGATCGCCCATTGTGGCCCCACCCTACCCCCGGGGGTCATGATTTGAACAAACTTAAATCTACTCTACCTGAGGATGCTTCCATATAAATATGACCAATCATGGCTTTGCTGTTCTTGAGAAGAAGATTTTTAAAGAATTTTCCTATATATTCCTATGTAAAACTTTGATCGCTCATTGTGGCCCCACCCTACCCCCGGGGGTCATGATTTGAACAAACTTGAATCTACACTACCTGAGGATGCTTCCATATAAGTTTCATATTTTCAAGCACAGTGGTTCTTGAGAAGAAGATTTTTAAATGATGCCATTAATTTTTCATGAATTCATGATTATCTCCCCTTGGAAGAAGGCGTGGCCCTTCATTTGAACAATCTTGAATCCCCTTCACCCAAAGATACTCTGTGCCAAGTTTGGTTGAATTGGTCCAGTAGTTCTGGAGAAGAAGATGAAATTGTGAAAAGTTTACAACGACAACAACGACAACAACGCCGAAGACGACGACAGACAACGGACAAATTTTGATCAGAAAAACTCACTTGAGCCTTTGGCTCAGGTGAGCTAAAAATTAAGGGTTGGTAGGTCGGGAATTTTTTTTTTGGCTTATAAATTATGGGGTCAAACATCCCGGGACTGAATTATCCAGGTGTTATATTTACAGTGGACACCCAACATGGCTGCCTAGCGGCAGAAAACAAACTTCAAAAAGTTGTGGGGAGATTTGATTACTCTTTATATTTAAGGTAAATGTTGACCAAGTTGCATGTTATATATCTCAAATAAAAGATACAATTAATATGAATAAAAAGAATCGGCTGATTGATCAAACCAAAGAGAAAACACAGATTTGGCAGAAAAAAATCTACCCGGGGTAAATTGAATGGGTCCGGTCGGGTTATAGGAAATTGTTGGCTAGTATCAGATGCAGATGCAATTTTCTTTCATTAAGAAGAAATAAATTTTAAACCAGAAATGGATAATTCCGGAATGTATCGTATTAGAAGTATATATATGTTTCCAATGATCGATTATGAAAAATTATAATCGATCATCGGAAGCATTTTTTCGTCGACAATCGGTTTTCTGATTATCAGTACAACACTAAGGATAACTGTCAGAAATCATCGGACCATGACCAAAGAGCTAGGTTCTCTTTATGCATAAAATGGCCCTGTCCTTATATCAATTAATAGACTATCACCCTCAGTCATTTCATATATTAAAATAAAGTAGAGACTTAGTGCTCTCATTTCCTATAGCAAAATTTCTTTTTGAGAATCCAGGTATTTGAAAGCAGGCTTTGTGAAAATGCAATGTTCTTGAATTTTGCAGAAAACAGGCGTATTTGGCTAATTTCAGCAAAGAATTAGAATATGAGCACAGCTCTCGATCCAAAAACTAAAACGTTTTATGATCTTCAGAAACAGATCTTTCATTATGTTATTGCATATTTTGGATCAGAGGTTGTGCTCTATATGAAATACTGAAAAAATACTTCAACTTTTAACCATTTTTAAAGGAATTTTAAGGAATCGATATGGTAAAAATGACGCATTTCATGACGTCATAATGCATTGACTAGAAAAAAAATCAGGTCATGGTCAGTAGAAACATGGTCACCAAGGGTCCAAGTGATGAACACTGCATTGTAAGCCAAAACTGAGCAGTTTCGATTTTTCTAAAAATCCTAAGTGGCCCTAGCTCTTTGAACTTGACTTGCCTATTTCTACGACGTATCCATATGTCAAATTTGAGTTGAATGTGTGCAGCCTAGACAATGAACCGAGAGTCAGTGATGACGGAATGACAGAATGATGGAACAGGTTAACACTATATGCCACTGGCCATTTTATGGTGGGGGCATAAAAATTTTAAAATCCACACAACTTGAGAATGTTTTAAATTCAAATTGATGATTCTATTGCAGTTCTTGAGATGATTTGTAATTTTTTTTCTTACAGTTGTGTACAAGTCCAATGTAGAACTTTGATCTAATAATGTGGCCCCACCCTACCCCCATGGACCATGATTTGTACATCCATAAACTATATTTTATTACTTTCAGAGCAAAAAACTAGGATGAATTTAAGCATGTTTGGCAAAATGGATATCTTATTCAATGTATTATGGACAGCATATGATTATGACTATGGTTCAGGTGAACTAGAAGGCTTACATTTTATGGAATCTGCAACTCCATGATCTGGGCAACCTGGACAAACATGTTCCTTCGTCTGGCTTACAGCATAACTGCCATTCTTCAACAGTGTCCATATTGCACATTCTTCCCCTTTAACAAAATCAATTGTTTTACCTTTAAAAATTGTTTCCTATATAAATCTATACTAAGAAAGTCTAATGTATCCAGTGTTTTACTGAGCGGTCCACAAAAAAATTGATGTTTGACCGCAGAGTGAGATATTGGACCTGTCGATGAGATGTTGAACCGCTTACGTCACAGCATAATGGCCTGAGGCAAACAGCATGGTTCTTGGGCCAGACAAAATGTGTGTTGCCCAAGAACACAGTCAATTAATATATAATTTAATACAATTGAAAAATTATTTTGAAAATTCCGAAATTTACGCTTGATTGTCATTATTTAAAGCACTGATATACAGCCTCTCTGTGCTACTTCCATAGGTTGGGAAGACAAATATATTTGTTATACCTTTAAAAACTGTTTCCTACATAAATCTATACTAAACAAGAGGCCCATGGGTCACATCGCTCACCTGAGCACATTGTCTAGGAAAAAGCACAAATCAGTTCAGTATTGAAAAGATTACTGGGTGGAGGGGGGGGGGGGCTTTGGGGGCACTTGAATTTTAAACTACCTGATGATGCTTCCATGTCAATATAACAAATGGCTTTGTTGCACTTGAGAAGATTTAAAAAAAAATTTCCCATACATTCCTTTGTAAAAATTTGATCCCCCATTGTGGCTCCTCCCTATCCAAGGGGTCATCATTCGATAAAACTTGAATCTTCACTACCTGAGGATAATTCCATATCAATATAACTAAACATAGCTTTTCTGTTCTTGAGAAGAAATATTTTTTCTATATATTCTTATGTAAAACTTTTGATCCCCCATTGGGCCCCAACCTACCCCCCGGGGTCATGATTTGATCAAACTTGAATCTACACTATCTGAGGATGCTTCCATATAAATGACTCATCATGGCTTTGCTGTTCTGGAGAAGAAGATTTTTAAAGATTATTTCTATATATTTCTATGTAAAACTTTGATCCTCCATTGTGTCCCCGCTCTACCCTAGGGGTCATTATTTGATCAAACTTGAATCTACACTACCTGAGGATGCTTCCATATAAATGACTCATCATGGCTTTGCTCTTCTTGAGAAGAAGATTTTTAAAGGTTTTTCCTATATATTTCTTTGTAAAACTTTGATCCTCCATTGTGGCCCCGCCCTACCCCCGGGGGTCATGATTTAAACAAACTTAAATCTACACTACCTGAGGATGCTGACATGTAAATATAACTCATCATTGCTTTGCTGTTCTTGAGAAGAAGATTTTTAAAGATTTTCCCTATTTATTTCTATGTAAAACTTTGATCCTCCATTGTGGCCCCACCCTACCCCCTGGGGTCATGATATGAACAAACTTGAATGTGCACTACCTGAGGATGCTTCCACATGAGTTTCATCTTTCCTGGCCCTGTGGTTCTTAAGAAGAAGATTTTTAAAAGATGCTATTAATTTTTCACTAATTCTTTATTATCTCCCCTTGAAAGAGAGTGTGGCCCTTCATTTGAACAAACTTGAATCCCCTTCACCCAAGGATGCTTTGTGGCAAGTTTGGTTGAAATTGGCCCAGTGGTTCTGGAGAAAGAGTTGAAAATGTGAAAAGTTTACAGACAGACGGACTACAGACAAAATGTGATCAGAAAAGCTCACTTGAGCTTTCAGCTCAGGTGAGCTAACAAGAGGCCCATGGGCCACATCGCTCACCTGAGTAACTTTGGCCATGCTGTTCTTTACCAGATTTCCCCCCTTTTAATATACCTTTTGTGGCCCCGCCCTACCCCCGGGGGTCATGATTTGAATAATTTAGAATCTACACTACCCCAGGATGCTTCCATATAAGTTTCAGCTTTTCTGGCCCAGTGGTTCTTGAGAATAAGATTTTTAAAGACTTTTTTTATGTATTTCAATGTAAAACTTGGATTCCCTATTGTGGCCCCGCCCTACCTCCGGGGGTCATGATTTGAATAATGGATGCTTCCACTTAAGTTTCAGCTTTTCTGGCCCAGTGGTTCTTGAGAAGAAGACTGGATTCCCTATTGTGGCCCCGCCCTACCACCGGGGGACATGATTTGAATAATTTAGAATCTACACTACCCCAGGATGCTTCCAAATAAGTTTCAGCTTTTCTGGCCCAGTGGTTCTTGAGAAGAAGATTTTTTAATGACCCCACCCTATTTTTGTCTTTTCTTGAATATCTCCCCTTGTAAGGGGACCTGGCCCTTTATTTTAAAAATTTACACTCCCCTTCACCCAAGGATACTTTGTACCAAGTTTGGTTAAAATTGGCCTAGTGGTTCTTGAGAAGAAGTTGAAAATGTGAAAAGTTTACAGACGGACGGACAGACGGACAGATGGATGGACAGACGGACGGACAATGGGTGATCAGAAAAGCTTACTTGAGCTTTCAGCTCAGGTGAGCTAAAAACTTTAGGAACAGATTCCAATAGGGAATTGAATTTCATAGAAATATTTATAGTATGTTTGCACCTAATTAAAAATTAGACAAACAAGAGGTCCAGGGGCCACATCGCTCACCTGAGCACTGTGGCTAGGAAAAAAGAAAAAAATAGTTTAGTATTGAAAAGCTTAAATGTATAAGTGGTCCCAACCTACCCCTAAAAGGGAGTGGGGGGTATGATTTGAACAAAATTAAATCTATACTTACTAAGGATGCTTACATAATTTTTTGACTAACTGTGACATTTTTCTCTACAAGTTTGAACTTTCATTGTGGCCCCACCCTACCCCTGGAGGTCATGATTTGAACAAACTTGAATCTACACTATCTGAGGATGCTTCCATATAAATATGACAAACAGTGGCTTTGCTGTTCTTGAGAAGATTTTTAAAGATTTTCCCTACATATTCCTATGCAAAACTTTGATCGTTCATTGTGACCCCACCTTATCCCTGGGGGTCATGTTTTGAACAAACTTGAACCCACACCACCTGAGGATGCTTCCACATAAATATTACCAATCATTGCTTTGCTGTTCTTGAGAAAAAGTATTTTGAAGATTTTTCCTATATATACCTATGTTATATTTTGATCATCCATTGTGGCCCCTCTCTACCCCTGGGGGTCATGATTTGTACAAACCTAAATCTACACCACCTGAGGATGCTTCCATATAAATATGACCAATCATAGCTTTGCTGTTTTTGAGAAGATTTTGAAGATTTTTCCTATATATTCCTATGTAAAAATTTGATTGTCCATTGTGGCCCCACCCTACCCCCGGGGGTCATGATTTGAACAAACTTGATTCTACACCACCTGACAATAATTCCACATGAGTTTCATCCTTCCTGGCCCATTGGTTCTTGAGGAGAAGATTTTTCAATTATGCCATTAATAGTAGGGTGCCTCCTTAGATGTATCATCCATGCAAGTTTAGTCAATATAGGGCTTATAATTACTTAGAAATGAGATCTGCTCCAAAATCTTTAACCTGGTTACTCATCCGAAAAATATAGGTCAGATCCAGCATCTGAAGCAAGTCCAGTAGTGTGCATCCTTAGATGTATCATCCATGCAAGTTTAGTCAATACAGGGTTTACAATTACTTGGAAATGAGATCTGCTCCAAAAAATTAACCTGGTCATTCATCCAGAAATTATAGGTCAGATCCAGCATCCGAAGCAAGTTCAGAAGTGTGCACCCTTAAATGTATCATCCATGCAAGTTTGGTCAATATAGGGCCTATAGTTACTTGGAAATGAGACCTGCTCCAAAAACTTTAACCTGATCCAAAAACATTAACCTGGTCATTCTTTAGCTGAAATTGCAGCATCTGAAACCTTGACTGGTACAATGAAACCCACTAGAAGCATCCTTCATGCATCTCTGATTAATATAGGCCATAGAAGTACTTGAAAAGAAAACTGCTCCAAAAACCTTAACCTGGGATGTCGATGCCGACGGTATTACATAAGCTCCCCCAACTTTGTTGATGTGAGCTAAAAACCTCCTTCATTGTAGAAACTGCTAAAACAATACTTGTAACTTCCTCAGACATCTTTAATCTCGTTAAAGAACTTGTATGTTTGAAAAAAAAAACAATGCAGTGGTGACTGAGCTTGATACTTCTTCAGCTTTCAGAGAGAGAGAGAGGAGTGAGAGATCATTTTTTTCATTCGCTGTTGTAATTTAATCATCTTACTTTAAAATAAAACTAATAAGACTTTAAAATAAAATTAGTAAAAAGGAAAATATATGACACATTTTTACAGGGTATATACCATGCATAATGTGGTTCTCAAAATCTCACGTGGAATCTACACGATCAACGTCCCGATGCCATTTCAGGAACATGTATATTAAAACCATAGATATAGGCCGTTCTTGATCGTATGTCATAATGTGAAAGAAGGCCAGAGTAGACTAATACACCAAAACGCATAGAAATATGTCACAATTTTTTTCTTCTGTGACCACAATAAAATTTTCATAAAATATGTATTGTTTGAATTTAAAGGTGCTTAGGCACAGATTTGAACTTAATATTTTCTCAAATTTTCTGTATAATATCATGACTTATATATTGCAATAGCATTTCACACAAAAATATAATTAACCCTTAAAAACTTATTTTATCTGGAAATTATTGGAACTACGATTTCCGGGACGCGTTTGATTAACACATCTTTGCACTTACACAAATTTTAACTTTATCCTTAATATTTAAGAAAAGAAGCGATTTTGTTATGTATTAATGAAAAATATTACATCTATAATCCAAGGAAATTCAGAGTAGAAATGTTCGAAAGCAAAACCAACTCACCAATATTGTCAGTCCGTGCTCTGTGATGTGTACAGAGTTTAACAAATTGAACACACCCGTGAAACGTAAACTGTTTTTGTAAACAGGGCACGAGCTCTGTTATTGTTAATGTTTACCATTCACTGGGTGTGTTCAATTGTTAAACTCTGCACACACCACTGAGCACAGACTTGCAATACTACGAGTGGGTTTTGCTTTCGAACATTTCTACTCTGAATTTTCTGGGCTATAGTCTTAATATTTTTCATTAATATACAACAAAATTGCCACTTTTCTTAAGTATTAAGAATAAAATTAAAATATGTGAAAGCGCAAGGATGTGTCAATCCAACGCGTCCAGAAATTCGAAGTTTTAATAACTTCAAGATGAAATTAGACTTTTATTATATTTTAGTGTGAAATGCTAAAGCAACATATAAGTCATGAAATTATACAGAAAATTTGAGGAAATATTAACTTCAAATCTGTGTCCAAGCACCTTTAAGTGACATTTTATGCTACTTCACAACCCCCCCCCCCCCCCCAATTAAAAAACAAAGACCAAAATAAAATGTTAATAGACTTTATACAATTATATACATCAGCTTTTTTTTAAATAAGAAGATACTACAAGAGAGTTCATTTTGTTCATTATTTTACCTGTTATTTGATTAATGGTAACGTGTACTTTCAATGTCTTATTTTCCTCCTTAAGATTTAAAGACTTTGAACTTAATAGCATTTCAAAGTTTCTGCTCAAATTTATTAATGATCATGATGATAATTAATCTAAAATATTTCACAATATATTGCAATATTCAAAGTAAAATATTGCAATATATCGCAATATAGTTTTCACTCGCAATACCCAACTCTATGTTAGATTTCATTTATGACAAAATAATCTATGTTGCAATTAGTTTGATTTAGGCCCATATACATGTATTTACTAAATTGACTGGACTATTGAACCTTTAACTCTTTCATCCTGAAAAATCTGCATTTAATTATTTGTTGCATGTACTCATGTAGCAAATGATCAGAATTTTCCACATAGAACATAATAATAATATATGCCATTTACCATGAATACAACGATTTTTTGCACATCCTACTGCCGATCCCTGCGGAATGTGGAAAATTGGTAGGCAAACTGGAAAAAAGCCAACAGGGCACTGAAGATTATGCATCACATTTTTAATGAAGCAGTCCTCGCTGTTCTCCAGGATGCTGATGTTTTTGTAGGCAATGGCTATTCCTGATCCAGAACAATTTGCCACCTGGTCCTTTTAAAAGGAATTATAGATATGCATAAACAGTACAACATTATGCATGATATATAATTCTAACTACTGTAGATCACTATATTTTCATTAAACATTATTTTCGCGAGATTTTTCTTTGGTATTTCTAAGCAAAACAAATTTTCACGAATTTTGGTTGTTATTCTATATAATCTTTAATAGCAGAATTATACTTGTAATGAGAATGAAATTTTCACGAGCAGACGGTCTCACATAAATACGCGAAAATAAAAAGTGATTTACAGTTACTGTAATTAAAATGTAAAGAAACCAATGTAAAACTTTGATTGCCCATTGTGGCCCACCCTACCCCCAGGAGTCACGATTTAGGGAAACTTAAATCTACACTACCTGAGGATGTTCCATATGAATATGACTAATTATGACTTTGCTCTCCTAGGAAAAAGATTTCTGCAAGATTTTTTCCTATAAATACTCATATACCTTAAGTTTTGACCATCCATTGTAGCCCCACCCTACCCCCAGGGTCATGATTTGAAAAACAATAGGTCCATGGGCCACAACACCCATCTGAGTCAATATGGCCCTGCTGTTCTTAGTCAGCAGATTTCTTCTCCTATATATATTCATATGTAAAACTTTTATCGCCTATTCTAGGCATACCCTACCCCCAGGTGCCATGTTTTGAGTGAAACTGAATCTAAACTTTCTGAGGATGCTTCTATATTCATATAACTAATCAAGTCTTTGCTGTTCTTGAAAACGGAATTTTAAAGATGTCTGCCCCACCCTACCCAGAAGGGGGGGGGGGGGGGGTCATGATCTGAACAAACTTGAATCTACACTATCTGAGGATGCTTCCATATCATTATGACTAATCATGGCATTGTTGTTCTTGAGAAGAAGATTTTTAAAGATATTTCCTATATATGTTCTTTTGTAAAACTTTGATCCCCCATTATGGCCCCACCTTACTACTGGAGGATGCCTTGAACAAACTTGAATCTACAATACTTGAGGATTCTTCCATATCAATATGACTAATCATGGCTTTCCTGTTCTTGAAAAGAATTTTTAAAGATTTTTCTTATACAGTGCAGTCTCGTTATTACGTTGACGGTTTTATAAGATAGAACGCTTATTACGTTGTAAATTCAAAGTAAATAAACATTTCTAAACAAATCTATTCAAAATAGGACCGTTTATTATGATGTCCTACAATGCCGGGACTCGGTATTACGATGTAAAAATTGTCCAAAAAATTTTTCACTCCATGTTTATTCAGTGATGATCGATGGTAGACGCTTAAGGAGACACTAAATAAACATTGAAACACCTGTGCTCTGACAGAGTGTTAAACTACAGACCCATTAGGTGATTAGTGACGCTTGAATGCACACACCTTGAGTCCTTGACTTCTAGCGAGGTCAGCAGAACTGGAGAGATCGTGTCAAAGCCATTGTTTAACAATTAAATTGTTTATTTATAAATGTAGTCTCTAATTTATCTATCTTTGTAAAGTTTATTTTATCTCTTATACTTTGGTTAATAAATAAAATTAATTTATTAAATAAAAGGTTTATACATTTAATCTTGTGCATGTATGTTAAACATGTATTGTGTAATTTGCAATCAAACTGCGGTAATGGACAGCTTGGGTATCAAACATAATTTGGGTCAAATTTGAACTTCACTTACATTTTAACAGCTTTGATTGTGGCTTGGACTACCTCACAGGTGTCAGCAGAAATTCAAATCGATAATTGCTGAACTGCTAATTGAACTCTGTTCAGTAATTTAAAAAATCCAATAATTTATTTTGACATATAGCTTGTGTGTTGTCAAATTACTTCCATAAATATGCCAGTCACACTGCCCTCTTTCATCAGTTGTTCACTGCTGCTCTATTCTAAGCTCACTGTACACCCAAAAAGCTCACTAAAAATTATTGTTGTTATGTAGTAACGACTATAAATTGAATACGAAGATGGCTAATTGAAATATTTACGAATGCATTATCTAGAGAGTCAGAAACGAAAGTAAAAGTAAAAGGAAATGGCGGTAGATAAATGAAGATCGCCGAAGTTTTTAGGTCACCTGAGTCACTCAGGTGACCTATTGCTATCCGTTTTTGTCTGTCGTCATGCGTCGTACGTCGTCCATCGTGCGTTAACATTTAAACATTTTCAGCTTCTTCTCTGAAATTGCTCAACCAATTTCAACCAATTTTGGCATATAGCATCTGTGGGTGAAGGGGGACAAAAATTGTGAATTTCATGGTTCCTGCACCCCCCCCCCCCCCCCCCCCCCCCGGGGCCTGAGGGATGGGGCTAAAACCACAAAAATTAATGCAATCTTTAAAAATCTTCTTCTTTACTCCTGGACATCAAGCAGTCAAACTGTTGACATGATTGTAATAAGCATTAAGCCCTCTACCAAAATTGTGAAATTCATGGCCCCAGGGTCAGGGGTTCTGGTGCTATGGCGGAGCTATACAAATCATATAGTGAAAGTGCATTATTTCTTTGAAAATCATCTTCTTTACTCCTGGGTATTATTGAAACAAATTGAATACATAGTTGTGATAAGCAAGGGTGACTCTACCAAAACTGTGAAATTCATAGCCCCAGGGTCAGGGGTTCTGGTGCTAGGGCAGGGCTATATAGATCATATAGTGAAAGTGCATTATTTCTTTAAAAATCTTCTTCTCAACTCCTGGGTATTATTGAAACAAATTGAATACATAGTTATGATAAGCAAGAGTGACTCTACCAAAATTGTGAAATTCATGGCCCCAGGGTCAGGGGTTCCGGTGCTAGGGCGGGGCTATACAGATCATATAGTGAAAGTGCATTATTTCTTTGAAAATCTTCTTCTCTACTCCTGGGTATTATTGAAACAAATTGAATACATAGTTATGATAAGCAAGGGTGACTCTACCAAAATTGTGAAATTCATAGCTCCAGGGTCAGGGGTTCTGGTGCTAGGGCGGGGCTATATAGATCATATAGTGAAAGTGCATTATTTCTTTAAAAATCTTCTTCTCAATTCCTGGGTATTATTGAAACAAATTGAATACATAGTTATGATAAGCAAGAGTGACTCTACCAAAATTGTGAAATTCATGGCCCCAGGGTCAGGGGTTCTGGTGCTAGGGCGGGGCTATACAGATCATATAGTGAAAGTGCATTATTTCTTTGAAAATCTTCTTCTCTACTCCTGGGTATTATTGAAACAAATTGAATACATAGTTATGATAAGCAAGGGTGACTCTACCAAAATTGTGAAATTCATGGCCCCAGGGTTAGGGGTTCTAGTGCTAGGGTGGGGCTATACAGATCATATAGTGAAAGTGCATTATTTCTTTGAAAATCATCTTCTCTACTCCTGGGTATTATTGAAACAAATTGAATACATAGTTATGATAAGCAAGGGAGACTCTACCAAAATTGTGAAATTCATGGCCCCAGGATCAGGGGTTCTGGTGCTAGGGCGGGGCTTTACAGATCATATAGTGAAAGTGCATTATTTCTTTGAAAATCTTCTTCTCTACTCCTGCGTGTTATTTAAACAAATGAAATTCATAGTTATGATAAGCAAGAGTGACTCTACCAAAATTGTGAAATTCATAGCCCCAGGGTGAGAGGCTCTGGTGCTAGGGCGGGGCTATATAGATCATATAATGAAAGTGCATTATTTCTTTGAAAATCTTCTTCTCTACTCCTGGGTATTATTGAAACAAATGAAATACATAGTTATGATAAGCAAGGATGCCTCTTCCAAAACTGTGAATTTCATGGACCCTGGATCAGGGGTTCTGGTGTTAGGGTGGGGCTCTATTTATTATATAGTGAAAATGCATTAATGCTTTAAAAATCTTCTTCTCTGCTCCTTGGTATTATTGAAACAAATTTAGTACATTGTTATGATAAGCAAGGATGCCTCTTCCAAAATTATGAAATTCATGGCCCCAGGGACAAGGGTTCTGGTGCTAGGGTGGAGCCATATAGATCCTATAGTGAAAGTGAATTATTTCTTTAAAGCTCTTCTTCTCTGCCCCTGGGTATTATTTAAACAAACTAAGTACATTGTTATGATATGCAAGGATGCCTCTTCCAAACTTGTGAAATTTATGGCCCCAGGGTCAAGGGTTCTGGTGAAAAGGGAGGGGGGGGGGCTCTATTGATTATAGTGAAAAAGCAAAATTTCTCTGAAAACATTCTTTTCTGCTTCTGGTTAAAAAGCAAAGAAGCTAGTGTATAGTTATGATGAGCAAGAGTGCTTCTTCCAGAGTAGTGAATTGCATGACCCCTGGGTCAGATGTGCTGCTGCAAGGGTGGGGCTCTTGTTAATATAGTGAAAATGCATTAATTCTATTAAATAATCCTGTCTGCTCCTCAGTGCTAAGCAGATAAACAAAGTGATTACTTATGATGTGCAAACTTCTGGTCCCAGGATGAGAGGCTCTGGTGTTTCTCGATGGGGAGGGAGGGGGGAGGGGGGGCTCTATTGATAATATAGTGAATCTGTAGTAAAAATGCATTATTTCTTTAAAAATCTTCTCTGCACCTGGGCATATCAGAGGCAGAAAGAGTAAAAGTTTTCATAAGGAAGGGTATTTTTACCAGATATTTGAACATCTGGACCATTTAGTCAAGTGTTCTTATCCTAGCTAGGGCACTATTAATTTGTAATCTACTGAGAGGAGTTATTCCCCTTTGCCATTTACTTTTGATAATTAATCACTGTAAATAATGTACTTGAAAGGTTGATAGAATAAGAGAATTATGCAAGAATTTTTATTGTATAATACAAAAAGTACTTTCATAGTTTTAATGATCAGGTAGACTTGTAAGTAATAGATAAATAAAAATGAGACAAAAATAACTTGTCTTATTAAATGTTCATCAAATATGAAGAGAGGCCAATGTAAGAGATTTCAACAAGGAAACTAGAAAACTGACCAGTCAGCAAGGGCATGCCGAGGGGTAGAAATATAAGAGTGCAGCTTACAGAATAAGAATTTTAATTGATTACAAAAATTTAAAAATATATGAAGAAGAATATGCAATAACAACTGTATTTATAAAATTGATAATTCCTAAATATCCAACAACCTGTAAAGAGTATCCCTGTATTTACATAAGGCAGTAAAACACATCATATCTATAATAACTCAGTTAAATGTATATTCAAACAAGAATAAAGTATGTGTTTTCAAATATCACCCAGGCTTGACCTTAACTTCAAAACAAACATCAGTTGCAGACAAAGGTTAATTTATCTTAAAGTGACAAATAAAGACAAGCCTGGAAAATTTTCTGCCCAAGACAAGATAATTAATCCCAAGGGATTAATTGTACCTTGGGATTAATTGTACTGCTCTCTTATCCTTTTCTTCCAAGTTTACAATAAGAACTCTTTCAGTAATGATAGAATGAGTTTATTATTGGACTACCTTTTAAAATTAATAGTATTCTTGAATTTACAACGGCAGGCAAAAAAAAAAAAATAAAGATGAATAAATAAATAAAAACAAAAAAAAAAATTAAAAAAAAAATCTTTATGTATATCTTGTTTTTAGAATTCAATAAAATCATAACTCATTGTATATTTACCAAAATAAAGTATGAACATTATTTAAATCCACATTTCAGAGAATATAAACATCATTCAGAATTGACCTTAACTTCAAAATAAACTTCATTTGCAGACAGAGGTGTTAATTAATCTCAATTTGACAGAAACAGATAATGCTTTGGATTTTCTTCAAGAGGAAAGTTAATTAATCCCATGGGACTAGTTGCAGCTTTCATAGTTTACAATTGGAACATTCTCAGCAGTTATCTCTCTTTGCCTTGGCATTCATTCTAATGTAAAGTTAAGGAATCTACCCCACCACCCCAGCTCCAAACTGGATGACATAGAGAACCAAACTTAGCATCAATATATGTCTTACTGCCTCTTCAACCAACATACCAAATTTGAACTTAATTGGTCAACTACAAAAAAAGTTATTAGAAAAAAACAGGAAATTTGTGGACGGAAGAATGACAGACGGACAGACAGACAGAGTGATTACTATAGGGCACACGCAAATCCTTGTGGGGCCCTAATAAGATAGTACAGAAGCAGTGATAGTTTCTTAATTTACTGTATGGTGATAGTGTTAAATGGGGAACAGATTAGAACCTAATTTATGAACTGTGAATAAATGCTAGACTAATTATTTTTTTGATCCTGATCACTCTATTTTTCTTGCTGTTGGGCAACAAAGCTTCACCTTTCAGTTCATTTTATACTCTATGGATCCTCTAAATTGTTGTATTATACTCAGGTGACCGTTAAGGCCCTTGGGCCTCTTGTTATAAGAAATATGTATATTTCTTTTAAAATGAAGGAAAAAGAAGAAATGTCATCATGAAGATATCTATTCAAGATAAGTTGTTAATAAATTATATATGTGTTAGCATTTTAATTATGTATGACTAATTGTGGCTTTGTTGTTCTTGAGAAGATATTAAAGATTTTTTTCTGTATATTCCTATGTAAAACTTTGATCCCCCATTGTGGCCCCACGCTACCCCCTGGGGGTCATGATTTGAACAAACTTGAATCTACACTACCTGAGGATTATTCCATATCAATATGACTAATTGTGGCTTTGTTGTTTTTGAGAAGATTTTTTAAAGATTTTTCCTATATATTCCTATGTAAAACATTGATCCCCCACTGTGGCCCCACCCTACCCCGGGGGTCATGATTTGTTCAAATTTGAATCTACACTATGTAATAAAGGTTTCACAACAGTTTCATTTTTTCTGGCCCAATGTTCTTGAGAAGAAGATTTTTAAAAGATGACACCAAATTTTCACCAATTCTTACAGTAATTATCTCCCCTTGGAAGAGGGCATGGCCCTTCATTTGAATAAACTTGAACCCCTTCACCCAAGGACGCTTTGTGGCAAGTTTGGTTGAAATTGGCCCAGTGGTTCTGGAAAAGAAGTCGAAAATGTGAAAAGTTTACAGACAGACGGACGGACGGACTACAGACAAAATGTTATCAGAAAAGCTCACTTGAGCTTTCAGCTCAGGTGAGCTAAAAAACTTCAATCTATACTATCTGAGGATGCTTTCATATAAATATGATTTATAATGGCTCTCCTGTTCTTGAGAAAAAGAATTTTAAAAGTTTTTACTATGTATTCCTATGTAAAACGTTGATTGCCCACTTGTGGCCTCACCCTACCTCCCAGGTCATGATTTGAACAAACTTGAATATAAACTACCCATGGATGCTTCCATATAAACATGAATGATGATGCTTTTCCTGTTCTTGAGGATTTTAAAAAAAAAAAAAAAAATTATGTACCCATGAAAACTTGACTGATTTAAGAAATTTTTACCTCACAATAAAACAAGCTCTTCAAATATGCTGTTGTGTCAAATTTATGATATTTAAACAAAATTTCAATTTTCTAACTTCCTGTGATTCTGACGTATCTTTCACTGCTAAATGGGATAGCTAAAATATTATAATGATGAACTTTACTCTACAGCCTTATAGCCAGGTGGACCCAGGGATCAATTATAAATTTCATAATTTTGGTGCAAGGTATGCACACTAATTCACTATAATCATTCAAATTTTTAACATGCATGATTAACATGAACAAATGTGCACTCTACCAAAACTGAAATTCATGGTCAGGGTTTAGGTCCGAAGTGTGGCTTAATTAGTGAAATTTGTATATATACTGAGAATGTATTACGACTTTTAAAAAAAAACCTTTGATATTCAGAGTTTACTACTAGCTAGGTGTCTATAAGAGGAGAAAAGAAAGTGTTCAAAAATGAAATTTTTAGGGTTTTGAACCATTCCACTAAAGCCTCAACCAAAGAGCACTCAAAAACATATTTCTCCATTCACATATGTAAAATTAATGTTAATGAACATTGATGAACTTAAACAAAACAAAACACCAAACACATGTGCACAATACCAGGATCATAACACAAGTCAATAGCAATATTGGTGTTTAGAAAAATTATATAACTTACAGGTGAAATTGTAAATAATAATGGTGAATAAACACTTTTCAAACAAACACATGCATATGGTAAATCCTAAACAAAATGCCACATTAAACAAGTAGTAATATTTACCCTTTTTTGCATGATAATCCTTAATAGAAAGAGGAATGATGTGAAGAATTTTTATTATAATATTTATAATTTCAATCAAAAGAAAATGATATATCAAGATTTGCTGAGATGTATAGTCATAATCTTGATCCTCAAATAATTGCCAATATTTTGCTCTTTTTCTATCCAAACTAATTCAGTCTACCACAATGATTCCATTTGGATGAAAGGTGGAATTTACAAATGTATTTTTTCAAATAAGAATGAAGCTCTGGAGACGTATTCAATTTTCAGTTTTTATAATATATATTATACTTAAAGAATAATTTCACATACCGTCATGACTGTGGTGTTCCCGGCTTGAGTGTCTGCAAACACACACTTGATCAGTATGCCTAAAAAGAAAACAAAATCTGAATAAAGTAGGGTGTACCTGTAGACTTCAAAACTTTAAGATTGACAGATAATCAACTTGGGAAGGAAATCTTTTATATTGCTTTGGGGTTTCATACTTCATCTGCACTTTCAACTCTGAACTAACACATGACTAGAAGAAATACTTATCATACTTTATAAATAGACAGACACCAAGAAAATTCTCAAAAGGAATTTGTTTCCAAGTGTTTAACAACAAGTTATGCCCTTATGAATGTATAATTACCCTACCATCTCTGATAGTACAGTAAAACATGCTTATAGCAAACACGCTTATAATGAATTGACACAGAGCAAAGTGATTTTCATTTCATGTGGCTCAAAAATATGCTACGAACTTAAAGGATACAGTCCCTGAAACGTTCTACTTTCTCACTTGAACGGTGAGCGAATGCTGAACGAACGCAGAGCGAATGGTGAGTGAACGATATGTGAACGTTGAAAGCAACTTGGTGAATTGTAGGTGAATGCTGAATGGTGGGTGAACGCAGAACGCGAATGCGAGCGCAAAGTGAACAGTGAACGAACGGTGAACACAGTCTTACTGAATGCTGTAGTTTAAAAAATAAAATCATTCTAGTTGTAAAATAAATATGTTTATTATTTGATATATAAAACTATAACAAATAATGATTTTCGAAGAGGACATTACTGACTTATAGAATGGATTACAACGGCCGTAACAACCATACATGTATTTCCGTGTCAAGGCAATTCCGTGTAAAATAATATAATGAGAAAAAAAATTAAAATATTTTGCTATCGTCTGTGGACGTATTGCACGTATACACTCGTATCTAAAAAAATTAATGCAATAATTTACGTGTCTTTCATTTTTTATGATGATTTATTAAACAGACTTCTGCACCTATCTGTAGACAATACCCCGTGATTATACTCGGGCAAGATGATACAAAGAAGCATTCATATTGTTTGTTATAGATTAAAACTTCAGAACTTGAAATTTAAGTAATATGTGTAATAGTTTTGATTAAACGGACAAGAGAGAGAGAGATTCTGTTTTAGCCCCCCCCCCCCCTCCTTCCCCAAATGTGTGTACATGTACCTGTATAAACAAAAAATCTTTATTTTTATCTAAATATATCAGGCAGTGAAAGTAACCTTTTTTATCAACAAATTCATTTTATCTGACAGTCATAATCAGTTTGTCCTGTCAATCAAAATCATTCGACACTGTGCAGGTGTGAAAGTCTCGTCACACCAAAGGCAAAGTTTTCAAAGAAGTTTTAACATTTTTTATCATTTCTAGATCTGATTCCAACTTTTTCAAAAGATAAATAAATGAATAAAATACATTGGTCAAAAACACTTGGAATGAATTTGAAACGTACTCCCTGGCCAATTAAAAATACCACCGTCGGCACGTGTATATTTTGAACTACTATTGTTTAATGACTTTTTTAGATGCATGTTTGTTTTGAGACTGAAACTTTTGTGCTATGAAACGCATTAACTTCTTTTTAAATATTAATTAAAATGTACTGGAAATGCTGACTAAGTAATCGACTTACATGTAGGTGGAAAAAGGGGGGAGGGGGTCTTAATCATATCTAATGAATATAAAGTTATTGTGAATAAAGGAATTTTTTCTCTCTAACATTAGACTTTATTTATGAATTGTGTATTACATTTAAATAAATATTTTTAACCACACTATAAATTTAATTCGCTCCAAAGATATTTAATTAAGTGGATATCGGAGTACTATCTATAATTCTCAGAACTAGTTCTAATAATGTGTTTCTATAGTATTTGAAAAAAAAAACGTGTTAGTAATAAATACTTTTGTAATTTTGCTGCAGTTGGTAAATTAATTGACATGGATTATTATCTCTCCATTAACGATTTGTCGTCTTTAACATAACATAATGTTGCAGTGCTTGAAGTACCTTATTTTGTCCGTATTTAAATTTAATTTATCAGCATCGTTTATTTTCCTGATTAATTTAACAAGAGGCCCAAGGGCCTTAACGGTCACCTGTGTACACTACAACAATTTAGAGGATCCATAGAGTATTAAAATGAAATGAAAGGTGAAGCTTTGATGCCCAAAAGCAAGAAAAATAGGGTGATCAGGATCAACAAAATAATTAGTCTACTATTCATTAACAGTTCATAAATTAGGTTCTAATCTGTTCCCCATTTATCACTATCACCATATAGTATGTTAACAAACTATCAGTGCTTTTGTACTATTTTAATTCCTTGTTGTAATCTCTTACATTGGCCTCTCTTGGTCTTTGATGAACATTTAATAAGACAAGTTATCTTTGTCTCATTTTTATTTATCTTTTACTTACAAGTCCACATGATCATTAAAACTATGAAAATACTTTTTGTATTATACAATAAAAATTCTTGCATAATTCTCTTATTCTATTAATTTTTCAAGTACATTATTTACAATGATTAATTATCAAAAGTAAATGGCAAAGGGGAATAACTCCTCTCAGTAGAATGCAAATTAATTGAGCCCTGGCTAGGACCAGAACACTTGACCAAATGGTCCAGATGTTCAAAAATCTGGTAAAAATACCCTTCCTTATTACAACTTTTACACTTTTTGCCTCTGATATGCCCATGTGCAGAGAAGATTTTTAAAGAAATAATGCATTTTCACTACAGATTCACTATATTATCAATAGAGCCCCCCCCCCCCCCCCTTCACCACCGAGAAACACCAGAGCCTCTCACCCTGGGACCAGAAGTTTCAAGTTTGCTCATCATAAGTAATCACTTTGTTTAACTGCTTAACATTAAGGAGCTGACAGGATTATTTAATAGAATTAATGCATTTTCACTACATTATCAACAGCCCCACCCTTATACCAGCACATCTGACCCAGGGGTCATGCAATTCACTACTCTGGAAGAAGCACTCTTGCTCATCATAACTATATACTTAGCTTCTTTGCTTTTTAACCATAAGCAGAAAAGAATATTTTCAAAGAAATTTTGATTTTTCACTATATAATCAATAGAGCCCCCCCCCCCCACCTTTTGACCAGAACCCTTGACCCTGGGGCTATGAATTTCACAATTTTGGTAGAGTCTCTCTTGCTTATCATAACTATGCATTTAATTTGTTTCAATAATACAAAGGAGTAGAGAAGAAGATTTTTAAAGAAATAATGCACTTTCACTATATGATCTATATACCCCCCCCCCCCCCAGCACCAGAACCCCTGACCCTGGGGCCTTGAATTTCACAATTTTGGTAGAGTCACCCTTGCTGATCATAACTCTGTATCTAATTTGTTTAAATAATACCCAGGAGTAGAGAAGAAGATTTTCAAAGAAATAATTCACCTTCACTGTAGGAGCTATATAGCCCCCCCCCCCCCCAGCACCAGAACCCCTGACCCTGGGGCCATGAATTTCACAATTTTGGTAGAGTCACTCTTGCTTATCATAACTATGTATTTAATTTGTTTCAATAATACCAAGGAGTAGAGAAGAAGATTTTTAAAGCATTAATGCATTTTCACAATGTAATAAACAGAGCCCCGCCCTAACATCAGAACCCCTGACTCAGGGGCCATGAAATTCACAATTTTGGTAGAGTTACTCTTGCTTATCATAACTATGTATTTAATTTGTTTAAGTAATACCCAGGAGTAGGGAAGAAGATTTTCAAAGAAATAATGCACTTTCACTATATGATCTATATAGCCCCCCCCCCCCCCCCCCGCACCAGAACCCCTGACCCTGGGGCTATGAATTTCACAATTTTGGTAGAGTCTCTCTTGCTTATCATAACTATGTATTTAATTTGTTTCAATAATACCAAGGAGTAGAGAAGAAGATTTTTAAAGAAATAATGCACTTTCACTATATGATCTATATACCCCCCCCCCCCCCCCAGCACCAGAACCCCTGACCCTGGGGCCTTGAATTTCACAATTTTGGTAGAGTCACCCTTGCTGATCATAACTCTGTATCTAATTTGTTTAAATAATACCCAGGAGTAGAGAAGAAGATTTTCAAAGAAATAATGCACTTTCACTATATGATCTATATAGCCCCGCCCTAGCACCAGAACCCCTGACCCTGGGGCCATGAATTTCACAATTTTGGTAGAGGGCTCAATGCTTATTACAATCATGTCAACAGTTTGACTGCTTGATGTCCAGGAGTAAAGAAGAAGATTTTTAAAGATTGCATTAATTTTGATGGTTTTAGGCCCCAGGGGGGCAGGGACCATGAAATTCACAAATTTTGTTCCCCTTCACACATAGATGCCATATGCAAAAATTGGCTGAAATTGGTTCAGCGGTTTCAGAAAAAGCTGAAAATGTTCAAATGTTAACACACGACGGACGACGCACGACGATGGAGGAAAACAGATAGCAATAGGTCACCTGAGTGACTCAGGTGACCTAATAAAAAGCCTAACAGCTAAGTTAGAATAATAATAAAACATATTGTAGATAACTTTTTCCCATGAAATAATGATCCTTTAAACATGATATGTTAATTATTTAATTTCAAATCCTGTAAATCCTTACTTACAAAAAAGATAAGTCCTTTCACTTGGGAGTTCCGAATGACAGTGAAAACTGAACAGTAAGTGAACACTGAACACAAGGTGAACGCAAAGTGAATGAACGGAGAGCGAAAGGTGAAGCTTTGTGAGCAGTGAAGACGAGTGCACAGTGAACGCAGAACGCAAAACTGTGAATGGAGAGCAAACGTTGAACGCACGTTGAACGAATGGTGAACGCACGCTGAACGAACGGTGAACAAACAGTGAGCGAACAGAAAAATGGGAAAGTAGAACATTTCAGGGGCTGTATAACGAATATACATTTATAAAGAGGCAATTGCCCATCCCTGGCACTTCATTATAACCATGTTTCACTGTATAATGAAAACATCAATAAATTTCAAGTCTGTGATTATCATGATAAATTTCCTTTTTTTAGATTCTGAAAAAAACAAGAGGCCCAAGGG